>NC_068359.1:4875294-4877794 GCF_020536995.1 Dreissena polymorpha | reverse complement strand
ATGTAGCCATTGAATGGATATTTGGAAACACACGTTTGCTGAATATGTAAGATCACGATGTGCGTTATATTCTTTGCTCATATGTCTACATGATGTCAATGCACATAACCAATTTGTATTGCAATTAAAATGCATATTTCTATAGCTGTGCAGTGTAAGTGTTTTTATTTTTATTTATTGGACCTATTGAAAACATGCATGTCCCGAAACCCCCTTAACTCTGTGACTTATGTCAGTCAATCCCATCTGGATATAGTTAGTCGTGGAAGCATCGACCAGCTCTTACTTCATCTACACTGGCAGCTCCTACCACACCAACCGCGACACCGCCGGCTACACTGCCGTGGACGACATCTATGTATACAACACTTCATGCTCTGGTACATATATGATCAATTATCATTTTCAATTATCATATAGATAGTTGTAAGACTATGTTTTCTCCGATTTGAAATACATTGTAACGTAATAATACATAATGAATACATTTACTTATTTATAAACACGAAAACGTAAAGACTTTAATCAAGTGATTTATAATCTGAAGAGCAATATTACACGTATGTTGTGATGCAGTATGTTATGGTGTACGGTCATTTTATGAATGGTGCTATATAAGATTAAAAAAGTGAGTATCAAAGCAAATTTAGTGTACTGGTATACAAAGAACAATACACAAAATATCCCCATTCAATCACGGCCTAGTATAACATGCAAATCATTGAATCTGTTCAACCAAAAAGCTCTCCCAAAGTGCCCGGCTGGCGCTCGAAAGCTGATCACCGGAAACGACACCTCCTGCTACACGTTCCACATCACGGCATTGAGCTGGTATGAAGCCGTCAAGGTGTGCAAGTCGGAGGCGCCCAATGGTCACCTCGTCAGCGTTAATTCGCGCAAGGAGCAGGAGTTCCTGGTCGACACTATTCAGACCGACTCAGGTAACAATTTGGAATTTATAGTTAATTACACGTATTTTATTTTTATAGAGTTGTAGCTTAATGTTCACTATGCGGACTTTAAGGACTGTGCTGCCACTTAGCTTGAATTCCAAATCAGGGGTGCCACTGTAGATGAATCGCAAAATCAGGTGCGTTAATGATCATGAATTTTCTAATCTGAGGTACCCATGTGCTTTAATTTGAAAATCAGGGTTGCGACTGTTACTGAATTTAAAATCTGGGGTACCCTAGTTCTTGCATTTCAAAACCATGTCATCATGTGCTTGTTTTGAGTCTAAAAATATGACGAATACAATACAGTAGACATGAAAATTACAAAATTTGGAGAATTGGATTAAAATCTGAGGGTCTTTGCCCCTTTGCCGTACAAAATCCTGGGGGAAAACCTGCGTTTATAGCATTAATGTTGTAATATTTCAAGTGTTCAGATGCTGTCGGTGGTAGAGTTACGTATCATCGTGTTATCGAAACCTGTTTAAGACCTTTTTAAAATAAATTTGCTGCATATACGATGCTTATTTGTTCGTTCTGAAAGAAATGATGAATGTTAACAGACCTACAATGACTATATCTATTTAGATCCTTGTAAAGTGAAATTGATGTATTAACAGAAGATTTCTATTTGTATCACTCATTTTGATCGTTGAATAGCATACTCCGTAGCCGGTCAGCATGGCTGGTACACGAGCGGAAATGACGAGCGAGCGGAAGGGAATTTCGTGTGGACGGACACCGGTCGTCCCTACAGCTTGAACTACACGAACTGGCACGTGGGACAGCCCAACAACGTGGGCAACGTGCAAAACTGCCTCCTCTTGCAGTACGGACAGAACGGCTACGATTGGGGCGATATAGCGTGTACAGAAAAACATCCTTTCATTTGTGAAATTCGCATGTAGAGACATGTTAAAAATATACACATTGAAATCGGTAACTTGCCTTTTTTTCATTTCGCACGCCACACGACAATGGTGAGTTTGGTTTATTTTCAGAGAATATGCTATATATCTTACATTGACGTAAAGTCTACGAGATTGACGCGATTTATCTCAAACTCTTTGCGTTGCTTAAATGTGGTATTTCAAGCATTGTCAGATATATTAAGTATAAACATACCGAGGGTATAAAACCATTGATACAGAAAAATTGTGTGCTGTATCTATAGCTGCATAGCTGGATGAACAAAATTCCATGGATTATTTCGTGTAAAATTACTATCTATTCCCCTATCATTGTTGTTGGAGGGAGTAAGAGAATACAAATAAACCATTATTTATATAATACATAGTTATATATTAATTATTAAATAAAACAAAGAGGAAAACATGTTCAATAGTTATGCACCCACTCTCTCCTGCAGGTCAATTTCATTGACAATTCAAAGCTTGTATCGGCGGTCGGTTACTGTTACTTGCCAAACTATATCGATACTTTTACCGTTTTTTTATGTAAAGTTTTAAAATAATTCAGTATAATAATGCCTTTTTTAATTTAACAATGAAACACACGAACCTCTTCCGTTCACTAGTTTCGATGTT